>NC_053028.1:327630218-327640633 GCF_003073215.2 Triticum urartu | reverse complement strand
ACTAGGGCGACAAGAGTGAAACAAAACACCAGGCATAAGGCCGAGCCTTCCACCCTTTACCAAGTATATATGTGCATTAAAGTAAACAAGATATAATAATTATATCCCAACAATAAACATGTTCCAACAAGGAACAAACTCCAATCTTCACCTACAACTAACAACACTATAAGAGGGGCTGAGCAAAGCGGTAACATAGCCAAACAACGGTTTGCTAGGACAAGGTGGGTTAGAGGTATGACATGGCAATATGGGAGGCATGATAAAGCAAGTGGTAGGTATCGTAGCATAGGCATAGCAATAGAGCGAGCAACTGGCAAGCAAAGATAGAAGTGATTTCGAGGGTATGGTCATCTTCCTGAAAAGTTCTCCGAGTTGACGTAAGCTTGATCCTCGTAAGCGTACTCAACGGGTTCCTCGATCACGTACTCGTATCCCGGCTCTACCCAAAGCAAGAACACAACAAAAGGGAACCACGATCAACCACGGTGCCATGCGCAAGCAACATGATGCAAAACATGGCATGATATGCAGGATGTGATATGCAATGCATATGCGTGTTTCAGAAGGGAAAGATTGAAACAGGGCTCAACTTGGAAAACCAAGAGTGCCGCTGTAAAGATGAGTTGATTTCGTGTGAAATCGATATAAAGATCACCGGAATCGGATGCACGGTTTGCAAATGGCAAGCAAAACAATAATGACACAAAGCTGCAATTAACAGCACGATGCCATCTAAATGCATCATGAAAAATAAGCTGCTGCACTCTAACATAGCAACAAAGCACATGGCAGTGATTCACTCAAGATTCTTGACAAAAGATGAACACTGAGCTACGGCTAAATCACACAATAGCAGGTTCAAACAAGCATGGCAAAAGTGCAAAAGATATCAGGTTCACAGACTTGGTGAAAATAACATGTCAGGATTTAACATGAGGAAGCAATGTTTAGAGCAAGATAACAACATGCTACAGGAATATATCATGGCAAATCAAGGCATGGCATGAAACTACTCAAATCATAGAACAAAAGTCCCTCACTGACCATAAGCCAAAAGGGATCAGAAAATACAATGGCAACCATGTAAACATAGCAAGTTTCGTTAACAGATTCAGACTTAGCAGAAAAACTGGACATGGCAAAAACAGAGTTACGTAGGCATGTTTACGAGCTCGATGCACTCACCACAAGGCATTATATGACAAACTAAGCATACACCCAACAAGAAGACATGATCAATAAGCTAACCATGGCAAGAACACTCTCATAGCATGCAAGGATCAACTACAACAACCTCGGCAAAATTGATTAACACGTAAAAAATCTGCCAGGAACATTTTATAGCAAAATTAGAGCAATATTGAGTCATGCTAGGTTACTCCATAATTGCAAACAAATACATGGATGGATAGAGCATAACAATATCTCAAAATCATACTTACTGAACATGCTCAAAAGAGGCATGGATCACTCTGTAGCAAGATGAATACATGGCATAAAAATATCATCAGTGAAATGACTTAGAAGAATTCTAAGTCCCTGAAATCAGCAACATCACGAGAGCTACTTTGCATGCTTGTGCTAGTCACCACAATGATCACACAAATACATGGCATACACCCCTGTAAAGATGGCATGGCATAGCCCAAAACACATGTAGGGATCAAGTACATAGGAGGCACACATTAATCATGGCAAAAATGACAAATGTCCATAATCTGTTAAGAATCAGAAACTAATATTACATAGCACCCTTGCAACAACATTTAGGGCATCAAGATGAACTCAAATGAACATGGTGCAATGGAATGAAAAGAAGTGCACATCCAGGCGAACAATTTGATATGCTACACGCCCAAAACGTAGCTACGGATGCAAAGTTATGATGCGATGAAGTTAGCTAAAAAATACTAAAAACTGGGGACTTAGAGAAACGAAAGTCAACCCTCTCTCTCAGATCTAGATCTGGCACACGAACCGAGGTTCGACGGAGCTCTCGCCGGAGCTAAGCGTGGAGGAGGCCGGAGATGGTGGAGAGGAGATCCGGTGATGCGGAGCTCGCCGGTGGGGGCCGGATCCGGTGAGGGGCGGCGGAGGAGGAGCGGGGTTGCCGGGGCTCGCCGGTGACGAGGGCAGGACGAGGCGGCGGACGGCGGAAGCGAGGTAGCGATGGCGGCCGACGGGAGGAAGTCGGGCGCGGGCGCGGCGCTCGGACAGCGGTGGTGGCTGTGCGGGTCACCGGCGCGGAGAGAGACGGGCGGCGCGGGCCGGGAGGGCCCTGCCTGGGCCCCGGCAGGCCAGCGCGCGGGCAGGGGCAGCGATGTGGGCGCGGGGCGGTGGCGAATCCGGCACTGACACGTGGCGGCGGTGGAGGATCGGACACGTCCGGCCGGTGGATATCTCGTCCGGCGGCGGAGAGGGGAATTGAACGACCGAGATGATGGAAGGGGTTTAGCTAGGTTTTGGGCCACTTTGGAGAGGTGTTGGGCTGCAACACACACGAGGCCTTTATAGTTCCTCGGTTAACCGTTGGAGTATCAAACAAAGTCCAAATGGCACGAAACTTGACAGGCGGTCTACCGGTAGTATACCAAGGCCGCTTGGCAAGTCTCGGTCCAATCCGAGAACGTTTAACACCCGCACACGAAAAGAGGCAAAAGGGGACACCGGAGGACATAGGAGTGCCGAAATGCAAAACGGACAACGGGGAAAATGCTCGGATGCATGAGACGAACACGTATGCAAATGCGATGCACATGATGACATGATATGAGATGCACGACATGGACAAAATACAAAACAAAGACAAAACCCAACAACGAGGGAATATCGTAACTTAGTGCCGAAAATGGCAAGAGTTGGAATACAAATATGGCAAGTTACATATGGGGCGTTACAACTCTCCACCACTACGAAAGGATCTCGTCCCGAGATCTAGGATTGGAAAAAACTCTGGATATTCGGAACGGAGGTGGTCCTCGCGTTCCCAGGTGGCTTCACGGTCGGAATGATGTGACCACTTCACTTTCAGGAATTTGATAGACTTGTTGCGAGTCTTGCGCTCAGTTTCTTCAAGAATAGCTACAGGATGCTCATGATAAGACAGGTCTTCTTGGAGATCAATCTCTTCGAAGTTGATGGTGCGGTCAGGAGTCTTGAAACACTTGCGAAGCTGAGACACGTGAAACACATCGTGCACGTTTGCAAAGTTGGATGGAAGCTCAAGTTGATAAGCGAGGTCGCCTCTTTTGCCAATGATCTTGAAAGGACCCACGTATCTAGGGGCAAGCTTCCCTTTGATACCGAAGCGACGAGTACCTTTCATTGGAGAGACGCGGAGGTAGACATGGTCTCCGATCTCGAAAGCCAAGTCATGATGCTTGCTATCATAGTAACTCTTCTGGCGCGATTGCGCGGCTTTGAGATTTTCACGAATGACATTGCACATTTCTTCAGCCTCTGTGATCAAGTCATTGCCAAGAAGTTGGCATTCACCAGTCTCTGACCAGTTAAGAGGAGTACGACACTTCCTGCCATAGAGAATCTCGAATGGGGCCTTGCCCGAACTCGCTTGGAAGCTGTTGTTGTAGGAGAACTCGGCATATGGAAGACAATCTTCCCACTTCATACCGAAAGAAATTACACATGCCCTGAGCATATCTTCAAGAATTTGATTGACTCGCTCGACTTGTCCACTAGTTTGGGGATGAAAGGCTGTGCTGAAGCGAATGTTGATGCCCATGGCCTTTTGAAAAGAATCCCAGAACTTAGAGGTAAAAATGCTTCCACGATCTGAAGAGATCAACTACAGAGTGCCATGCAAAGAGACAATCCTGGAGGTATATAGCTCTGCCAACTGAGCTGCTGTGATAGATTCTTTGATAGGAAGAAAATGAGCCACTTTAGTGAGCTTGTCGATGCCAACGAAGATAGCATCATTGCCACGCTTGGACTTGGGAAATCCAGTCACGAAGTCCATCTCAATATGGTCAAACTTCCATTCTGGAATGGCAAGAGGTTGGAGGAGACCAGCTGGCCGTTGGTGTTCTGCTTTCACTCTTCTGCAGACATCACATTCATTCACGAACTGAGCAATCTCGCGCTTCATTCGAGTCCACCAATACGTCTGCTTGAGGTCATGGCACATCTTTGTACTTCCGGGATGAATAGACAGGAGTGAATTGTGAGCCTCGTTCATAATGAATTTACGAAGGCCACCCTTAGGCACAACAATGCGATCCTCGAAGAATAGAGTATCCTTGTCATCAAGGCGATAGCACCAGTACTTGGGTTGGCTCTTGGCAATCCCAATCTTCACCTTCTTCACCATAGCATCAAGAAGTTGAGCCTCACGAATCTGATCTTCGAAAGTAGGAGAGACTTGGAGGTTGGAAAGGAATCCTTGAGGAACACCTTGGAGATTAAGTTTGCGGAAAGCTTCACAAAGCTCTGGTTGGTAGGGCTTGAGAATCAAACTGTTGCAGTAAGCCTTCCTACTCAAAGCATCAGCAATGACATTGGCCTTGCCTGGAGTGTATTCAATACTCGGATTATACTCTTGAATCATCTCGACCCAACGAGTCTGCCTGAGGTTGAGGTTGGGCTGAGTGAAGATGTACTTGAGACTCTTATGATCAGTGAAGATGTCCACTTTCCTTCCCAATAAGAGATGTCTCCATGTTAAAAGAGCATGGACGACTGCCGCCAACTCGAGGTCATGAGTGGGGTAGTTATTTTCGTTGGGCTTCAACTGGCGAGAGGTATAGGCGACAACTTTCTTCTCTTGCATTAACACAGCACCGAGACCTTGTAGGGAAGCATGACAGAAAACCTCGAATGGTTTGGATTCATCAGGAGGAGTCAGAACTGGAGCTGTGACTAACTTCTATTTGAGGGTGTTGAAAGCGATGTCACATTCACGTGTCCAGACATACTTCACATGCTTCTGGAGGAGGTTGGAAAGAGGCTTCGCTATCTTAGAGAAATTCTCAATGAACCTTCGGCAATATCTTGCGAGCCCAAGGAAGCTGCGGAGTTGCTTCACATTCTGAGGCGGTTCCCAATTCACAATTGCAGACACCTTCTCAGGATTAACAGCTATGCCCTTGGCGGAGATGATATGCCCAAGGTAGAGAACCTCATCGATCCAAAACTCGCACTTTGAAAACTTCGCATAGAACTGATGTTCTCTGAGTTTATCCAGCACCAATCTCAAGTGCTTGGCATGATCCTCCTTGTTCTTGGAAAAGACCAAAATGTCATCGAGATAGACCAATACGAAGTCATTTGTGTAGGGGTTGAAGATGAAGTTCATCATGTGAGAGAATGTTGGAGGAGTGTTGACAAGGCCGAAAGACATGACAGTGTATTTAGAGGAACCATAGCTTGTTCTGAACACTGTCTTGGGGATGTCTTGTTCACGAATGCGAATCTGATGATAGCCCATACGGAGGTCAAGCTTGGAGAATAATTGAGCACCTTTGAGTTGTTCGAAAAGCTCATTGATGTTGGGAAGTGGGTACTTGTTCTTTATGGTCTTCTTGTTCAATGGATGGTAGTCGACACAAAGTCGGTCCATTCCATCCTTATTCTTGACAAAAAGAACACCACAACCCCATGAAAAGAACTTGGTCGGATGAGACCCATACGCTCTTGTATATCGAGTTGTTTCTTCAGATCCTTCAACTCTTCAGGTCCAAGCTTGTAAGGACGTTTGCAAACAGGTTCCATGCCAGGCTCAAGATCGATGACGAATTCAACTGGCCGGTGAGGAGGCATTCCTGGAAGCTCTTCTGGAAAGACATCTTGATATTCACAAACGACTGGAATCTGAGAGATGGCATCCAACTCGCCCTTCTCGTTGAGAGAAAACAGTCGAATGGTATCATCACAAGTGGCAAAGACGATCACATCCTCAGACGAGTGTGTCAATTGAATCTGTCTGGCAGCACAATCAAGTTGAGCCTTTTGCCTAGAAAGTCAGTCCATGCTGAGAATTAGATCAATATCCGAGTTACCAAGGACCATTGGAGAAGACAAAAACTTATAGTCGCCCAACGTGATAGAAACATATGAAACCACCAAACTGGCACTCAACCATTTACCCGGAGAAACGATATCCATTGATTTGCCCAAATGAGAAGAAGTGAATTCGTTCTTGGCAAAAAATGGTTTTGACATGAAACAATGCGATGCACTAGTGTCAAAAAGAACTTTCGCAGGAATATCGTTAACAAGAAGGTTACCCATGATCACTTCTGAAGAGTCCTCTGCCTGAGCTGTGTTCATCATGTTGACCTTGGCATGCTTGGGATTATGCTTCACCACTGCATTGCTAGCAGATCTCACAGGAGGAGGAGGAAGACGCCTCTGGTTGAAGCATTTGTTTGCATAGTGACCCTTCTGCTAACACTTGTTGCACGTGACCTCTGAGAGCGGACGGTGATATGGAGCACTTGATCTTGGAGCATGAGACGAAGTCTTGTTCTGAAAGCCTGAGTTGGGTGGGTGGGAAGATCCATTGCCACTTTTGCTTTTCTGCTGATAAGGCTGACAGAACGGAGGAGGAGGAGGCAACCAATACTTTTGCTGCTTAGTTACCACTTGAGTTGAGGAAGAAGAAGGAGTTGCATCCCTGACTCTCTTCTTGGAAGCATCGCACTTGAGCTGAGCAGTCTCTTGCTTTAGTGCCATATTGTAGAATTCATCAAACTTTTTCATCTCAAAAAGCACAAGAGCTAGTTGCAGATCTTCTCTGAGGCCACCTCTGAACTGATAAATCATGCTCTTCTCGTCAGGGACGTCTTGCTTGGCGAAACGGGTGAGCTTCTGGAACATGATGTTGTATTGGTAAACAGACAAGCTGCCTTGCTTCAGATTGCGGAACTCCTCACGCTTGCTCTCAACAACACTCCGAGGAATGTGGTGAGCTCTGAAGTCTTGGCGGAATTCATCCCAGGTAATCACATGACCTCCTCTGGAATCTTTGTATTGCTAATACCACTCTTCAGCTTGGTCTTTGAGTTGGAACGAAGCAAACTTGACAAAGTCCTCAGGCCTGACGTTGCTGCACTCAAAATGTTTGCATATATCCATGAGCCAATCATCAGCGTCTGTGGCCTCGACACAGTTACTGAAGGTCTTTGGCTGGTATTTGAGGAACTGGTTGAGGGTAGCAAACTGATTTTGATTGTTGCCATTGCCTTGATTTCCTTGGTTGCGCTCTTGCAAGAGTTGCATAATCAGCTGCGTGTTGGCGTTGGTAGCGGCCATCACAACTTGCCATGCCTCCGGAGGTGGAGGTGGTGGCGGTGGTTCCGGATTCTGACGCGTTGGAGGATCCATCCTGAAGAGGGTGACATCCGTTAGCATCTTGACAGACATATATTCAAGCTGAATCAAATGGATCGAAATAGCAACATATAGCCTTAACATTCGAACAAGAATGAACGAATGAATTCCAAATTAAATGGTCACACTTCCATAAATTGAGAAGCCACTTAGATAGAGGTAGATGAATAAAACAACAAGGTACGGACATGAACAAATACTTGGTAAGGATTACCCAATCACAAACCAAATATCCGCAGAAGAAATGCTAGAGCTACATGAATTCCCACCTATGAAACTCCCGAAATTTTCCAGCTATGCAATCGGGTGTTGGGGATACAGGGGAAGCATAATATCTCACCCAAAACTAGCAAATCCTACATCCACCTGTATCCATCCTTCAACACATAACCAAGAAACCTTCGGAAATCATTTACCTCAACCTTCGAAAACCATCCGTTATACGAGTTATGGCAATACTCCCGAACTCCCGCCCCAGTACTGGGTGGCGTCAAGGTTATCTCACCAACAACTGCATAAAAGAGATTTTCGATGTCGGTGAAACTCAGGTATTCCAGAACTGCAACAATAAAATTGTGATGACAACACCTCGGAGCTCAACTCCCCGGGACACTGCCACAACCCCTAAATGTTAGGAGGCACCAAGAACAATGTTCTCGTCACAAAACCATCGAAACGATTCCAAGATACCCGCGTGATCCTAAAATTTTTTAGTGAAATTTGAGAAGAGAAGAGTCAAAACTCTACGTCAGGATGCCTCACCAGAGCGATGAAGGGACCGAGGAGTAAAAAGAATCCTACTCTCCGATATATATAATCCTAAAAGACTTAAAACATTTTTCTAGACTCAACAACGCCAGCAATTCGATCAAGCAGGGGGCTCCTAAGTCAGGGAAGGCTCTGATTACCAACTTGTAACACCCACGATGCGGCTATATCTCCCACATGTCGGAGCACGACTTAGAGGCATAACCGCATTGTAGGCAATGTCGCAAGAGGAGTAATCTTTACACATCCCATGTATTGAATAAGAAAGAGGTACATAGTTGGCTTACAATCGCCACTTCACACAATAACATAAATATAACATTACAATCATCCAGATACAATCAAGGTCCGACTACCAAACCAAAATAAAGACAACCCCAAATGCATAAGATCCTCGATCGCCCCAACTGGGCTCCACTACTGATCGTCTGGAAAGGAAACGTAGTATCGTCCTGAGTCCTCATCGAACTCCCACTTGAGTTCAGTCGTATCTCCTGGAATGGTATCGTCCACACCTGCATCTGGTTTTGGAAGTAATCTGTGAGTCACGGGGACTCAGCAATCTCACACCCTCGCGATCAAGACTATTTAAGCTTATGGGTAGGTAAAAGGTATGAGGTGGAGCTGCAGAAAGCACTAGCATATATGATGGCTAACATATGCAAGTGAGAGCGAGAAGAGAAGGCAAAGCACGTTCGAGAATCTATGATCAAGAAGTGATCCTAGAACTACTTACGTTCAAGCATAACTCGAGACCGTGTTCTCTTCCCGGACTCCACCAAAAAGAGACCATCACGGCTACACACGCTGCTGATCCATTTTAATTAAGTTAACTTTCAGGTTCTCTACAACCGGACATTAACAAATTCCCATCTGCACATAATCGCGGGCACGGCTTTCGAAAGTTCAAATCCCTGCAGGGGTGTCCCAACTTAGCCCATCACAAGCTCTCATGGTCAACGAAGGATATTCCTTCTCCCAGGACGACCTGATCAGACTCGGAATCCCGGTTACAAGACATCTCGACAATGGTAAAACTAAACCAGCAAAGCCGCCCGATGTGACGACAAATCCCGATAGGAGTCGCACGTATCTCATTCTCAGGGCACACCGGATAGGTCAAGCTATGAGTAAAACCAACCCTCGAGTTTCCCTGAGGTGGCCTCATAGGCTGCCCGTTTCGGACCAACACTTAGAGGAGCACTGGCTCGGGGGGGGGGGGGTTTAAAATAAAGATGACCCTTGAGTCCGCGAAACCCAAGGGAAAAAGGCTAGGCGGCAAATGGTAAAACCAAGGTTGGGCCTTGCTGAAGGAGTTTTATTCAAGGCGAACTGTCAAGGGGTTCCCATTATAACCCAATCGCGTAAGGAATGGAAAATCAAGGAACATAGCACCGGTATGACGGAAACTAGGGCGACAAGAGTGAAACAAAACACCAGGCATAAGGCCGAGCCTTCCACCCTTTAACAAGTATATACGTGCATTAAAGTAAACAAGATATAATAATTATATCCCAACAATAAACATGTTCCAACAAGGAACAAACTCCAATCTTCACCTGCAACTAACAACACTATAAGAGGGGCTGAGCAAAGTGGTAACATAGCCAAACAACGGTTTGCTAGGACAAGGTGGGTTAGAGGTATGACATGGCAATATGGGAGGCATGATAAAGCAAGTGGTAGGTATCGTAGCATAGGCATAGCAATAGAGCGAGCAACTGGCAAGCAAAGATAGAAGTGATTTCGAGGGTATGGTCATCTTGCCTGCAAAGTTCTCCGAGTTGACGTAAGCTTGATCCTCGTAAGCGTACTCAACGGGTTCCTCGATCACGTACTCGTCTCCCGGCTCTACCCAAAGCAAGAACACAAGCAAAGGGAACCATGATCAACCACGGCGCAATGCGCAAGCAACATGATGCAAAACATGGCATGATATGCGGGATGTGATATGCAATGCATATGCGTGTTTCGGAAGGGAAAGATTGAAATAGGCCTCAACTTGGAAAACCAAGAGTGCCGCTGGGAAGATGAGTTGATTTCGGTCGAAATCGATATAAAGATCACCGGAATCGGATGCACGGTTTGCAAATGGCAAGCAAAACAATAATGGCACAAAGCTGCGATTAACAGCACGATGCCATATAAATGCATCCAGAAAAATAAGCTACTGCACTCTAACATAGAAACAAAGCACATGGCAGTGATCCACTCAAGATGCTTGACAAAAGATGAATACTGAGCTATGGCTAAATCACACAATAGCAGGTTCAAACAAGCATGGCAAAAGTGCA
>NC_053028.1:327618236-327629218 GCF_003073215.2 Triticum urartu | reverse complement strand
AATGTGTCTGGCAATTGTTTTAATTCAAACACAGGATCACCTTTAGGTGGAGGAGGACCTCCTAGAGTTTCAATAGGCAAATTGTGTTTAAGTAGAGGACGTTGTTCAAAGAAATTTTTATCTATTTCATTTCTTTCATGCATATGTAAATCATTTTCATGGTCTAGCAAATATTGTTCTAAAGGATCAGTAGGTGGTATAGCAATAGAAGCAAGACCAATTAATTCATCCTTACTAGGCAATTCTTTTTCATGAAGATTTCTACTAAACTTGGAAAAATTAAACTCATGAGACTCATCACCAAAACTAACACCGACAGTTTGTTTCTTACAATCTATCTTAGCATTAACGGTGTTCAAGAAAGGTCTACCAAAGATAATGGGACAAAAGTCATCTTGTGGGGAACAAGAACAAGAAAATCAGTAGGGTATTTTATTTTCCCACACAAGACTTCAACATCTCTAACAATCCCAATTGGTGATATAGTGTCTCTATTAGCAAGTTTAATAGTAACATCTATGTCTTCTATCTCTGCGGGTGCTATGTCATTCATAATTTCTTGATATAAGGAATAAGGAATAGCACTCACACTAGCACCTATGTCACATAAACCATGATAACAGTGATCTCCTATTTTAACTGAGATAACGGGCATGCCAACAACAGGTCTATGTTTATCCTTTTTATCAGGTTTGGCAATTCTAGCAGCTTCTTCACAGAAGTAAATAACATGCCCATCCATTTTCTTCCAAGAGATCTTTAACCATAGCAATACTAGGTTCTACTTTAATTTGTTCATCAGGTTTAGGTGTTCTAATATAGCTTTTGTTAACCACAGTTGAAACTTTAGCATGTTCCTTTATCCTAACAGGGAAAGGTGGTTTCTCAATATAAGCAGAAGGAACAACTGGATCAACATTATAAAGTATAGTTTCTTCTTTAACTGGTACCGGTTCTTTAATTTCTTCTTTAATAGGTGGGTGATATTTAAACCACTTCTCTTTAGGGAGTTCAACATGAGTAGCAAATGATTCACAAAAGGAGGCTACTATCTCAGAGTCAAGTCCATATTTAGTGCTAAACTTTTGAAAAGCATCGGTATCCATAAAAGATTTAACACAATCATACTTAAGTTTAATACCTGACTCTTTACCTTCGTCGAGTTCCCAATCTTCAGAGTTGTGTTTAATTCTTTCCAAAAGATCCCACCGGAATTCAATAGTCTTCTTCATAAAAGAACCAGCACAAGAAGTATCAAGCATGGTTTGATCATTACGAGAAAGCCGAGCATAAAAATTCTGGATAATAATTTCTCTTGAGAGCTCATGATTGGGGCATGAATATAACATTGACTTAAGCCTCCCCCAAGCTAGAGCGATACTTTCTCCTTCACGAGGCCAAAAATTATATATATAATTCCGATCACGATGAACTAGATGCATAGGATAATTTTTTTTGGTGGAACTCCAATTTCAACGATTCCAATTCTAGATCCAATATCATCGCCATAGCCTATACCATGCAATGCTTTTCCCTTCAAAGATAAAGGGAACTTTCATACTTCATCTCGGGTAAACCTGCAAGCTTAAACAATCCACAAATTTGTTCCACATATATCAAGTGCATATCAGGATGTTCGGTTCCATCTCCTGCATAAGGATTAGCTAGCAGTTGTTCTATCATACCCGAAGGAATTTCATATTCAATATTTTCAGTAGGTGCAGTAGGTTGAGGGGTAGCTAATTGTGGTTCCGGTGAGGTGAAGATACCCCGAACAAACCCCTCAAAGGATTGTTTTCCATAGTAACAAGTGACAATAAATTTCAGCACACTATATAAATGTTTCCTTACCAAATTCCACTTACCAAAGGCGCTTCACTCCCCGACAACGGCGCCAGAAAATAGCCTTGATGACCCACAAGTATAGGGGATCAATTGTAGCTCTTTTCGATAAGTAAGAGTGTCGAACCCAACGAGGAGCAGAAGGAAATGACAAGTGGTTTAGCAAGGTAATGTCTGCAAGTGCTGAAATTGTAAGTAATAGAGTAGTTTGATAGCAAGATAATTTGTAACGAGCAAGTAATGATAGTAGTAAAAAGTGCAGCAAGGTAGCCCAATCCTTTTTGAGGCAAAGGACAGGCCAAAACGGTCTCTTATGATAAGCAAAGCGTTCTTGAGGGTACACGGGAATTTTCATCTAGTCACTTTCATCATGTTGGTTTAATTCGTGTTCGGTACTTTGATAATTTGTTATGTGGGTGGACCGGTGCTTAGGTGTTGTTCTTACTTGAACAAACCTCCTACTTATGATTAACCCTCCCGCAAGCATCCGCAACTACGAGAAAAGTATTAAGAATAAATTCTAACCATAGCATTAAACTTTTGGATCCAATCGGTCCCTTACGGAATAGCGCATAAAGTGGGGTTTAAGTTTCTGTCACTCTGGCAACCCATCATCTAATTGCTACTCCACAATGCATTCCCTTAGGCCCAAAATATGGTGAAGTGTCATGTAGTCAACGTTCACATGACACCACTAAGGGAATCACAACATACATACTATCAAAATATCGAACACATATCAAATTCACATGATTACTTGCAACATGATCTCTCCTGTGACCTCAAGAACAAAGGTAACTACTCATAAATGATAAACATGCTCATGATCAGAGGAGTATTAAATAGCATATTAGATCTGAACATATAATTTTCCACCAAATAAACCATGTAGTAATCAACTACAAGATGTAATCAACACTACTAGTCACCCACAAGTACCAATCTATAGTTCCGGTAACAAGATTGAACACAAGAGATGAACTAGGGTTTGAGAGGAGATGGTGCTGTTGAAGATGTTGATGGAGATTGCCCTCCCCAAGATGGGAGAGTTGTTGGTGATGATGATGACGATCATTTCCCCCTCCGAGAGGGAAGTTCCCCCGGAGGAATCGCTCCGCCAGAGGGCTCCTGCCCAAGTTCCGCCTCAAGGCGGCGGCGCTTCATCCCGAAAGTCCTCCCCTTATTTTTTCTAGGTCAAAATGACTTATATACCATAATATGGGCACCGGGGGGGGGCCGAGGGGAGCACAACCCACCAGGGCGCGCCTGGGCTCCCTGGCGCGCCTAGGTGGGTTGTGCCCACCTGGTGGGCCCCCTCTGGTACTTATTGGCTCCAATAATTCTTATATATTCCATAAAAAATCCTCGTGAAGTTTCAGCTTATTTGGAGTTGTGCAGAATAGGTAGCCTGACGTAGCTTTTCTAGATCTAGATTTCCAGCTGCCGGAATTCTCCCTCTTGGTGTGTTCCTTGCAAAATGTTAGAGAAAAGGCATTAGAATTACTCCAAAAGGCATTATTATGGATAAAAACATTATAAATAACAGTAAGAGATGAAATAATTGGTCTTGCTTCTATTGTTGTGCCTCCTACTGATCCACTAGAACAATATTTTGCTAGACCATGAAAATGATTTGCATATGCATGAAAGAAATGAAATAGATAAGATTTTCTTTGAACAACGTCCTCTGCTTAAACACAATTTCGCTATTGAAACTCTAGGAGGTCCTCCTCCACCTAAAGGTGATCCTGTGTTTGAATTAAAACAATTGCCAGACACTTTGAAATATGCTTATCTTGATGAAAAGAAGATATATCCTGTTATTATTAGTGCTAACCTTTCAGAACATGAAGAAGAAAGATTATTGAAAGTTCTAAGGAAGCACCGAGCTGCTATTGGATATACTCTTGATGATTTAAAGGGCATTAGTCCCACTCTATGTCAGCACAAATTAATATGGAACCTGATGCTAAACCCGTTGTTGATCACCAACGTCGGTTAAATCCGAAGATGAAAGAAGTGGTAAGAACGGAAATATTAAAACTTCTGGAAGCAGGTATAATCTATCCTATAGCTGATAGTAGATGGGTAAGTCCTGTTCATTGTGTCCCTAAGAAAGGAGGTATTACTGTTGTTCCTAATGATAAGAATGAACTTATTCCACAAAGAATTGTTACATGCTATAGAATGGTAATTGATTTTAGAAAATTAAACAAAGCAACTAGAAAAGATCATTACCCTCTGCCTTTTATTGATCAAATGCTAGAAAGATTATCTAAGCACACACATTTTTGCTTCCTTGATGGATATGGTTTTTCACAAATACCTGTTTCTCAACCTGATCAAGAAAAGACCACTTTTACTTGTCCCTTTGGAACTATGCTTATAGACGTATGCCTTTTGGTTTATGTAATGCACCTGCTACCTTTCAAAGATGTATGACTGCTATATTCTCTGACTTTTGTGAAAAGATTGTTGAGGTTTTCATGGATGACTTCTTCTGTTTATGGGAAGTCTTTTGATGATTGTTTAAGCAATCTTGATCGAGTTTTGCAGAGATGTGAACAAACAAATCTTGTCTTGAATTGGGAGAAGTGCCACTTTATGGTTAATGAAGGTATTGTCTTGGGTCATAAAATTTCTGAAAGAGGTATTGAAGTGGACAAAGCTAAGGTTGATGCAATTGAGAAAATGCCATGTCCTAAAGATATCAAAGGTATTCGTAGTTTCTTAGGTCATGCTGGTTTCTATAGGAGATTTATCAAAGACTTTTCTAAAATTTCTAGGCCTCTTACAAATCTTTTGCAAAAGGATATTCCTTTTGTTTTTGATGATGATTGTTTAGAAGCCTTTAAACACTCAAGAAAGCCTTAATTTCTGCACCTATTGTTCAACCACCTGATTGGAACTTGCCTTTTGAAATTATGTGTGATGCTAGTGATTATGCTGTTGTGCTGTTCTAGGACAAAGAGTTGATAAGAAACTAATGTTATTCATTATGCTAGTAAAACTCTAGACAGTGCTCAAAGAATTATGCTACTACTGAAAAAGAATTTCTAGCAGTGGTGTTTGCTTGTGATAAATTTAGATCTTACATTGTTGATTCAAAAGTAATTGTTCACACCGATCATGCTGCTATTAAATATCTTATGGAAAAGAAAGATGCTAAACCTAGACTTATTCGTTGGGTTCTCTTGCTTACAAGAATTTGATTTACATATCACTGATAGAAAAGGAGCTAGAGAACCCTGTAGCTGATAAATTTGTCTAGGCTTGAAAATGTGCTTGATGACCCACTACCTATTGATGATAGTTTTCCTGATGAGCAGTTAGCTGCAATAAATGTTTCTCATAAGTACTCCTTGGTATGCTGACTATGCTAATTACATTGTTGCTAAATATTTACCACCTAGCTTTACATACCAACAAAAGAAAAAATTCTTCTATGATTTAAGACATTACTTTTGGGATGACCCACATCTTTATAAATAAGGAGTAGATGGTATTATTAGACGTTGTGTACCTGAGCATGAACAGGGACAAATCCTACGGAAATGTCACTCCGAAGCTTATGGAGGGCATCATGCTGGAGACAGAAACTGCTCACAAGGTATTGCAATCTGGATTTTATTGGCCTACTCTCTTCAAGGATGCCGTAAGTTCGTCTTATCTTGTGATGAATGTCAAAGAATAGGTAATATCGGTAAGCGTCAAGAAATGCCTATGAATTATTCACTTTGTTGAACCATTTGATGTTTGGGGATTTGATTACATGGGACCTTTTCCTTCCTCTAATGGGTATACACATATTTTGGTTTGTTGATTATGTTACTAAATGGGTAGAAGCTATTCCAACTCAGTAGTGCTGATCACAACACCTCTATTAAAATGCTTAAGGAAGTTATTTTCCCAAGGTTTGGAGTCCCTAGATATTTAGATGACTGATGGTGGTTCACACTTTATTCATGGTGCTTTCCTAAAATGCTTGCCAAGTATGATGTTAACCATAGAATTGCATCACCTTATCATCCTCAGTCTAGTGGTCAAGTTGAACTTAGCAATAGAAAATAAAATTAATTTTGCAAAAGACTATCAATAGGTCCAGGAAGAATTGGTCTAAGAAATTAGATGATGCACTTTGGGCTTATAGAACAGCATATAAAAATCCTATGGGTATGTCTCCTTATAAAATGGTTTATGGAAAAGCTTGTCATTTGCCTCTTGAGTTAGAACATAAAGCATATTGGGCAATTAAAGAACTCAACTATGATTTCAAACTTGCCGGTGAAAAGAGGTTATTTGATATTAGCTCATTAGATGAATGGAGAACCCAAGCTTATGAAAATGCCAAGTTATTTAAAGAAAAAGTTAAAAGATGGCATGATAAAAGAATCCAAAAGTGTGAGTTCAAAGTTGGAGAATATGTTCTTTTGTACAACTCTCTTTCAGATTCTTTGCAGGAAAACTCCTCTCCAAATGGGAAGGACCCTATGTTATCGAGGAGGTTTATCGGTCTGGAGCTATCAAAATAAATAATGCCGAAGGTACTAACCCGAAGGTTGTTAATGGGCAACGAATAAAACATTATATCTCAGGTACGCCCATTAATGTTGAAAGTAATATTATCCAAACTATGACACGGAAGAACACATAAAAGAGTCCTTCCGGAACACTCCAGAATTGTAAAAGAGGAGGTACGTGATACGGTAAGTAAACAGGACTCCGAAAAAATCCGCAAAAATATTTTAGTTTTGTATATAACAAAAATTAGAATAAGAAACTAAGAAGTGCACCCTGGTGGGCACAAGACACCAGGGTGCGGGCAGGCGCGCCCAGGTGGGTTGTGCCCACCTCGGTACCTTCCGGACTCCGTTTTTCTTCCGTATTGCTTGTTTCCCAAGATAAAAAATCTTTATATACCCCCCGAACCTATTGACCACCGTATCGCGGAGAAATCTTCTGTTTTCTTTTCCTTGCTATTTTCTGTTAAGATCCCATCTACCATGGCCGCTTCAAGCTCCTCCAAGGACAAGTTCTTCAAGAACGTCATCAACCCATATTTGCGGGAGGTGGTG
The DNA here is from genome assembly GCF_003073215.2 of Triticum urartu. Taxonomy (NCBI): domain Eukaryota; kingdom Viridiplantae; phylum Streptophyta; class Magnoliopsida; order Poales; family Poaceae; genus Triticum; species Triticum urartu. Next base: position 327,622,301 of record NC_053028.1, on the reverse strand, counting down.
CAGCACCCTCAGGTCATCCAGATGCATGAGGGGGTGCTGCCATCCGATGTGCAAGGTCCCAAGGGGACGGGAACCGTGGAGGCCAGGCTTGAAGCTATGGAGCAGGAGGTCTTCCGGTGCAAGGGGATGGTGGAGCGTGGACTCAATGCCAATCACCTCATGATCACGGACCTTTCCCGTGATCTCAAGGTGGATGGCAAGTCCATGAAGGACATCGTCTTCACCCTCAACGAGCAAATCAACTTCCTCCAAAGCCAGATCTATGATCTCCAAAACCAAGTCTTTGAATATGAGGCGAGGTTTAAAGGTATGAGTTTGGCTGGTTGCAGGACCCATGAGACTCACTCCTCCTCTTATGATGGTGGACCTCTGCCATGGAAACCCGAGACAAGTCTCTACTTCATCACCACCACCTTCTTCATCACCAAAAGAAAATTGAGTATCGGGTATGGGCACTCCCCTTGGCTTCCGCCAAGCTTGGGGGAGGTGCCCCGGTATCGTATCATCCCCACTATCTTTTGCCTTTACTTATTTAGTTTATCCATAGTTATCTTTTGCTTTAGATGAATAAAAGTTTAGTTTGATCCTTTCTTTTCGAGAGTTTGCTTAGTGATCTATCTTTGTAATCGTTGAATCTAATCGTGTGCGAGATATATAATAAAGTTTAGTTTGAGTTTTTGCTTTCTTTACTTTCATGTAATAAAAATAAAGGAAATAAATAAAGATCATATGCTAATCTTATGGTAGGTGATGACACCACATAAGGAAAAGTATAAGTAGAAAATTTCTTAGAGATTGACAAACATAGCATTGGTCAATGATGCAACTCATGAAAGAATTAATAGGGAAGAGAAGATTCGCATATAAATATACTATCCTGAAATCTTTTGTGATTGTGAGCCCCCATCAAAATATTATATGCCAAAATTGTTGACGTTGGACAAGGAAGACAACTAATGATTTATGTTGTTCATATTCACATAGAAGTCATATTGTCATAGATCCTTTCAACATGTGGTGCTTGCCCCCTATCTTTGCTAGCCAAAAATTCCGCACTAAGTAGAGATACTACTTGTGCATCCAAAAACCCTTAAACCCAAATCTTATTTTCAAGTGTCCACCATACCTACCTAAGGATTGATTGAGCATCCTTCAAGTAAGTTGTCATCGGTGCAATAAGGCAATAAAAATTGCTTCTAAAAGTGTGAGATCATTTAGTGTAAGAGAAAATTGAGCGTTGTACGAACTTGTGATGGTGAAGAATAAAAGCGACAGACTGCATAATAAAGGTTGCCATCACAAGGGGCAATACAACGTGACTTCTTCTTGCACTAAGGGGTTGAGCATACAAACAAATAAGCGCATGGAACCTCTGCTTCCCTCTGCGAAGGGCCTATCTTTTACTTTTATGCAAGAGTCAAAGTTTTTCTCTCTATTCCTTTTTATTTTCCTTTGGCAAGCATCATGTGGTGAGGAAAGATCTAGGCACATATGTCCAGTTGAATATGGGTGCATAGTTATTATTGTTGACATCACCCTTGAGGTGAATATTGGGAGGCGAAACTATAAGCCCCTATCTTTCTATGTGTCCGGTTGAAACGTTTTGCTCATGTGTATGCGGTGAGTGTTAGCAATCATAGAAGACTATATGATGGTTGAGTATGTGGACTTGCCTAAAGGCTCCGATACGTGACCCTTCCTGAAAAGATGATGAATTGTAGTTGCAAAGTTGACTGAGAACATAGTTTGTTGGTTTCTAATAGAGTTTATGCTTTATACTTCGATAGTGTGATGAATTGTCACTTATTCATGAGAAGTCTATGATAAAAGTTCTATGATAAGAGTTTTATGTTTAAGTTTGTTGTTATTATAATAACATGATGCTTCTATGTCCGTATTTTGTTTTTATCGACACCTCTCTCTCTCTAAGCATGTGGACATGTTTTTCGATTTCGGTTTTCGCTTGAGGACAAGCGAGGTCTAAGCTTGGGGGAGTTGATACGTCCATTTTGCATCATGTTTTCCTACTATTTATTTATGATGTTTTTATCCATAATAATGCTTTTTGGAGTAATTCTAATGCCTTTTCTCTCATAATATGCAAGTACACCAAAGAGGGAGAATTCCGGCAGCTGAAATCTGGACTTGGAAAAGCTACGTCAGGCTACCTATTCTGCACAACTCCAAATGCGCTGAAACTTATGGAGATTTTTTATGGATATGAAATATTGGAGCCAATAAGACACGGGTGCCACCGTGGGCACAAACCCACCTGGGCGCCCCCCCCCCCCCGCCCCCCCCCCCCCCCCCCCCCCTCCCCCCCCCCCCCCCCCACCAGGTCACAACCCACCTGGGCCGCCAGGGAGCCCAGGCGCGCCCTGGTGGTTGTGCTCACCCAGGCCCACCTCCGGTGCCCATCTTCTGGTATATAAGTCATTTTGACCTAGAAAAATAAGGAGAGGACTTTCGGGACGGAGCGCCGCCGTCTCGAGGCGGAACTTGGGCAGGAGCACTTTTGCCCTCCGGCGGAGCGATTCCGCCCGAAAGGGGAAATCATCGTCATCATCATCACCAACAACTCTCCCATCTTGGGAGGGCAAATCTCCATCAACATCTTCAACATCACCATCTCCTCTCAAACCCTAGTTCATCTCTTGTGTTCAATCTTTGTACCGGAACTATAGATTGGTGCTTGTGGGTGACTAGTAGTGTTGATTACATCTTGTAGTTGATTACTATATGGTTTATTTGGTGGAAGATTATATGTTCAGATCCAATATGCTATTTAATACCCCTCTGATCTTGAGCATGTTATTCACTTTGTGAGTAGTTACTTTTGTTCTTGAGGTCACGAGAGAGAAATCATGTTGCAAGTAATCATGTGAACTTGATATGTGTTTGATATTTTGATAGTATGTATGTTGTGATTCCCTTAGTGGTGTCATGTGAACGTTGACTACATGACACTTCACCATATTTGGGCCTAAGGGAATGCATTGTGGAGTAGTTATTAGATGATGGGTTGCGAGAGTGACAGAAGCTTAAACCCTAGTTTATGCGCTATTCGTAAGGGACCGATTGGATCCAAAAGTTTAATGCTATGGTTAGAATTTATTCTTAATACTTTTCTCATAGTTGCGGATGCTTGCGAGGGGGTTAATCATAAGTAGGAGGTTTGTTCAAGTAAGAACAACACCTAAGCACCGGTCCACCCACATATCAAATTATCAAAGTGTAAGATTGTGGTCGGACCTCTCCAACTTTTTATATGGAGTTGGCTGCCTCTTTTGTAGGATCGAAAGTATGTCTAGAGGGGTGATTAGACTACTTGACCAAATAAAAACTTAACCTTTTCCCAATTTTAGTTCTTGGCAGATTTTAGCTATTTTAGGACAAGTCAAGCAATCATCACACAATTCAAGCAAGCATGCAAAGAGTATATGGCAGCGGAAAGTAAAGCATGCAACTTGCAGAATGTAAAGGGAAGGGTTTGGAGAGTTCAAACGCTATTGGAGACACGGATGTTTTTCCCGTGGTTCGGATAGGTGGTGCTATCCTACATCCACGTTGATGGAGACTTCAACCCACGAAGGGTAACGGTTGCGCGAGTCCACACAGGGCTCCACCCAAGGGCAACGGTTGCGCGAGTCCACACAGGGCTCCACCCACGAAGGGTCCACGAAGAAGCAACCACCCACAAAGGGTCCACGAAGAAGCAACCTTGTCTATCCCACCATGGCCATCGCCCACAAGGACTTGCCTCACTAGCGGTAGATCTTCACGAAGTAGGCGATCTCCTTGCCCTTACAAACTCCTTGGTTCAACTCCACAATCTTGTCGGAGGCTCCCAAGTGACACCTAGCCAATCTAGGAGACACCACTCTCCAAGAAGTAACAAATGGTGTGTGTAATGAACTCCTTGCTCTTGTGCTTCAAATGATAGTCTCCCCAACACTCAACTCTCTCTCATAGGATTTGGATTTGGTGGAAAGAAGATTTGAGTGGAAAGCAACTTGGGAAGGCTAGAGATCAAGATTCATATGGTAGGAATGGAATGTCTTGTCT